>NC_057800.1:338388721-338425492 GCF_018294505.1 Triticum aestivum | reverse complement strand
AGATTGTTAAGTGTGAGTGTGTGTCTTACCCATCCAGGCGGAAGTTATGTGCACAAAAGAGGAGAATGATTCGATGTGGCGTTAGGATTGAGGGTAATTAACTACGTATGGAGACATAGAGACCTTGAACGTGCATGTGTGAGAGGTATACATGTATACGTGGGATGTGTGTGTGTGCGCGCGCGCATGATCGAGATAAAAGAAAGAAGACATAAGTCATAAGATCAATGACATGGGAGAGACGGATCAGTATGACAATATGCATGCATGTGAGAAAGCATGGAAGAAGTCCCGACAATTGAGCATGTGTTTTTGTCTTTAAGAGATAGTGGCGTGGGCTGGAGCATGCATCTATGGCGAGCAGAGGGAGTGAGGCGCAACGATTGTGCAAAAGAGACCAACCTATAAATGCATATGTATGGAGAGACATATATAGTGTGGGTGATAGGAAGCAAGACTCCGTGCGAGAAAGAAATGTTGACGGAGAAACTACAGATAGATACAGAGATGGAGATGCTAGCTAGAGGGACATCTGCTAGTTTGGGTGTTGGAGATGACCGTCGGGTGGTTCAAAGGGTGAAGTTATATATGTGTGTGAGAGGGCACTTGACTGCATGTAGAGAGAAACATATGTAGTGTGCGTGATAGGAATCAAGAGTGAGGGCGAGAAAGAAGGTTGATGGAGAAACAGATAAATAGAAAGATAAAGATGCTAGCTAGTGTGCGTTAGAGATAGGAGTCGAGTGGATCAGAAGGCTGGGTTATGTGTGTGGGTGTGAGAGATATAGAGAGAGGGTGCGTGTGAGTCACATACAAATAGATATCAGAGAGAAATGAGATCCAGAGAGAAGGAGTTTTGTGTCTGCGAGAGAGAAAGATATTTCACAACGAGAGTGATAGCTAGAGAGACATACGAGGGGACGCAAGATATCTCTAGGGAGAGAGGGTGTGTGTGAGCGACATACAAGAGAACAATGGAGAAATATGAGACCCTGGGAGACAGAGTTTGTGTTTGTGTGTGAGAAAGAGATATTGAAGAGGAAGAGTCGTAGGTTCTCATATCTAAGGAGCGAAAGACATCTCTGTATGAGGGGTGTGCGAGTGGCACACATGGGAATAGTAGAGAGAAATGAGACCCCAGGAGACAAAGTTTTGTGTTTGTGTGAGAGAAAGAGATTCCACATGGAGAATCATAGTTAGAGACACATAGCAGGGAGCGAGATATACTTAGAGAGAGATAGAGTGATGAAGGTCGAGGGAGAGAGTACCGTCAGTGTGTTACGAAGATAAAAGATCATTGTCGACATACAGGTAGCACGAGAGATACCTGAGAGACGATGAACGCGTATAGGTCCAGAGAGATAGTCCTATATAAGCATGAGTGATAGCTATATGAGATGAATATCTGGATTAAAGGGGATTCAAATATTTAAACTGGAGATCACGACATCGATAATATCATCACGCAAATTGGTGTATCAAACATGCATATTCATTTGAATTTGGGCACACGTGTAATGTTATATAGTTTATCAATATTGGTGATCCATAGATTCTTCAATTACAAACAATGCATGGTTTATATGCAATTAATGTCTAAACGGGATTACACTATATGTTGCGTGTGTGAAACACATTATACATGTTTGAGAAGTAAAAAAACCCACATGAAACACACATTAATTGGAGACAGTTAGCGAGAAATGCATACATTGGATTTCAACATAAAGTGGTTTCAAATATTTGAAAATCCAAATTGATGGATACAACCTTATGAATCTGAGATCATGCCATTTGTAAACCATATTTATGTATAAATGGTGTTGTGCTTTTGAAAGTATATATAAAAAATGATGTATATAGAATGTAATTCCAATTGAAAATGGATCCTGCCCGAAAAAATAGAATACAAACGGGATTCGAATTGAGTTGGCATGGTAAACGTGCACTCTGCAAAATTTGAACGAAGGGGGGAAAGTCGCAGTAACCACCCGAAACCAAAATCTGCGAGATGGAAATCACTACTACCTATCCCTGCCACGCAAAGCCTATATGCTGGATTTCTATAGGTTTCGGTAGGGATATGTTTGTAATTTCACCCAAACGTGACGTAACTGCCTCTCACCCGGATTCATACACGGTGGGCACCAAAACACAGTGTGTCCTCGGCCGAAATCGACTCCCTCCCGGATTCATATTCATACATGGTGGGCGCCAAAAACAAACTCTCGTCGGCAAATATTCGGTGTATGCGAGATTACCGTCCTATCCCCAACCGACTAGTGTTGCTGTGATGTAGTAGAAATTTGAAATGGGGGCTAAGTTTGTAAATTTCCTCGCATTTGAGACAAGCGCGCCCTGAATACATGGTTCCCCCCTTCCTCTCTACCTCCCTTTTCCCCATTCGTACTTCATGGGCGCCAAAACATCCTCTCCAGCCCACCCTCCTCCGTCTGCCACCGTCCGCCACCCCATCCACCGCCGTCCTCCTCCACCATGCCGGAGCTGATACCCCGACGCCGCCGTCCATTACAAGAGATCGACCTCTCTCATCCACGGCTTCGGACCGGGATCCTTGCATCCCGTCCTCTCGCTTCATCCCCGCCGTCGTCCACCTTGCCGGCGCCGCTCCTACGACCGTCTCGTCCATCGCGCCCCACCGCCACCGTCTACCCTCCTACATATGCTTCCACGCCGCCGACAGCCATCGCTACCGCAACACCGTCAAATTCTCAGCAGATGCATACACGGCGCCGCACCAGAGGCGGTACTCTTTCGTATTTGCTCAACTTATTTATCGCAGCAAGAAAATAGATCGCCACTGCTTTACTCTGATTTCTTGTCTTGGTTGCGAAGTTGCCTTTGTCCGGTTTGCACTTTCAGATCCGCCATGGCACGCTCAACACCATACTCACAATGCTTATGGTTTTCCCCTTTTATATTCCACACTAGTTAAATCACAGTACACTAAATTTCAAAATTGGGTCAGTCGATTTTTCAGAGCTCGCCGGAGTTCGCCGGTGCGATCGAAGGGGCTCGGGTGGGGATGGTGGTTGTGGGAGGCGGTGGTGGGGCCTCGTCGAACGAAGAAAACTCGACGTGGGTGGGGGCGGGGGTGGGGGTGGCGGAGGAACACAAGCGGTGGGGCCGGTGGTTCGGTCGGCGGCCCGTGCGGTGTTCTGTATGGGAAGCATAATATGTTACTTGTCAGGAAGGGGAGCAGGGACATCTGCAGTCAACAGCTGATAGAGCTGGCTTGTACGTGATCGATAGGCTTTCAATTACTAGCGGCAATACAACACCGTAATATCCAGCCAGTTCCACTTTCCCGATTTATATATCCTGGTTATGGTGTACCCCTGTTATGTACACTATGATCTGCCTAGTTGATGTGTGCTCTTGTTATCATGGTTTGGCAATAAACTCTCTATACAGTATATTATGAACCTATCATCTGCCAGCTATCCTTACTTCTAGAGCCTATTTTTTTGTGTACTTGTGCCAGATTATATAAATGCACGCACCATATTACAGCACACATGAGCTCTCTCATCAGAATCCAGTGATAGCACACAAGTGTTTACAGGGGTGCCCCTATATTAGAATATCATCTGCATTACAAAGATAATCTCACAACTATTTATGTTTTCATGGTTCTCAGATATTATACGCAATTACAGTGAATATCAGAATCCGTGCATCAGAAGAATATTGTGGAACACTGCAATAACTTACAAAATTGGCAGCAAGGCATTGAGTGCCATTCTGGAAGCAATGAAACTCATACGGTCCCCACCTATTGATTCTTGTTCAGAATATCATCCTAATGACTATTCTAACCTCGAGGAGTCAAAGGCAGATGGCCTGTCCTTTTCACCCATCAAGGTGCCTGTTCTAATTTGGCAAGGTTTTATTGATTGCGCGTATCTTGCATATGGTGTCTTGCATTTCTTCTACTTTGTTGCACCGCCATCTGCTTAGTTTACTCATCATATATGTCGAGATGCCATGCCCATACATTATCAATACATATTCCATCTGTCATCATACCATGTTTTTCCACTCAAATGATGTTCTTGTGCATCAGACATCAAAAAGGAAGAGGGTGATTTCCGAACCTGAAGGAGCACCAGCAAAGTCCCTGAAAAACGTGGTGGTGCTGGAGAAATCAGACAACACCCCACTTATATTGGTTGTACAACTAGTGACACAGAACATAGGACTGACTCCAGTAGACTGTACCCATACTTCACTGGCCACACCACTAGCCCCACCACAGAGGGCCTACACTCCAGCAAAAGGTATACCGATTTCATTTGCCATAGCACCAGTTCTACCACAGAAAAATCCCACTCCAGCAAAAAGTACAGCAAGTCCACCGGCCGAAGACCTATCCCAACTGCAGAGACGGCCAATTCCTGCAGATTGGAACCCCATTCCATTTATTCCCAGTTTAAAAGACAATGCTTTCAATGTTGTTAGGGACTATGTGCATATATTCCCATCATGAGAAGATTATTGTGAAGACAAACACCATTTTCACATCTTCCTGTCCAACTTGCGTGTAAGTGCTATTATTCATGGTTATTATGTTCTTGTTTTATGCTGATTGAACACATCAATGATTTACATTACATTGTTGTAACAAGGCGAGGGTCAATCTGGATAGTCATGACGAGCAAAGCTTGCTTGTGCTTTTCAAGGAAGCATTGCAGCAGTATCGGTGTTACCTGAGGAAATCACACTTTGATGGCAAGTCTATAAACGAATTCCCGGTGAAGTCTCCTGTGCTAAATTTAGAAGACATTGAATGGAAAAACCATGTTATGCACTGGTCTCGTTCCTAGGATGAGGTACTGTCTATGAAATCACATGACAATTTGAACTTCTACTTTTCCGCATGTGCCTTACGGATCATTTTTGCAGGAAATCAGCTCGAAGAAGAATTCCGGTTTGACAAGAACGACAGGATATCGCAAATATGCTGCCCGCTGCTTTGCTCTTGTTAGTACCTGTTGTCCTGTATCACTGTACTTGCATACATACCTGGTTCATTATGTGACAACAGTTGCATGATAGCTTGCTTATCAATTGTTCGCTCCAAATTATCTGATCTGTATGAATGGTTACATTAGTGTAGAATATATCCAATGCCAATGATTTTTTAGCTCTGCATTGTTCTTGTAAATACATGTTGTCATTTATCAGTGTACTTATAATGACAGGTAGTTGTTCATGTACCATCACTCTGCAGCTTATTTTCCTTTGCCCTCCATTTTCTACACATCAGATCTATATTTACTCTTACCATAAGTTTGGTACTGAAGAAGTTTAGCTGTGCATTGCTCTTGGTTGTACCTTTTGCCTGTATCGCTGAACTTACATTTATAGCTACTTGGTTATGTAGCATCACTCTTCATCTTATCTTAAATATTCTCCATTTTTTCGTATATTATCACATCTATATTTACTCTTAACAAAATGTAGAATAAAGGCAATGCTTTTGAAGAAGATTCTATGGTAAACTTCTTGAATTGCCCCCCCCCCATCAGCATGGACAAGGCCTTTATAGAGCCTATCTTCACCAATAATGTAAGTTTGTCCATCTCAAGCCTTCAAACTTTGTTGTATATATTTGGTTAGGCATGACTGCAACAGCTGTTTATTTTTGGTGTTTGCATCAAATTGCTTGTTTAAAGTTTATTATATGTAGTTCATAAACAAAAGTTTGTCCTTTCTCAATTTAAGTTTTCAGTTGTACAACCAAGTTCCTTCTTCATACCATGTAAATTAAACTATACAGAGCAAGTGATCTTCTTTTGCACTGCATGTATGCTTCTGTTCTTCATCCGTAATCCAGTGGTATGGTGAACCTACCCACTACAGCACAATGTCATATTCTGCAATGTCTTAACTATGAACAATGTCATATCATTCTACTATTATTTAAATCGTCTCTTTATTTGCCAATCTGGAATGGTATAAATTGACAGCACACTAACCATTGATACTTATGAGTTCTTGATCTGTAATCTAGTGGTGTCGCGAAGCTGCCAACTCCTTCACAATGTCATTTCCTGCCATGTCTTGACCTGAACAATACCATATTGTGTTAATGCAAATTTAAACTGTGTCACTTTATTCATCAGTAAGAAATGTGATGAATTGTCAGCACTGATACTTTTATGTGCAAAACATGTCATCTGTCTGCTTGTTTATCTTTCAGAGTGAGGAAGATATAAGTGTTGAACAAGCGTAGTCTCATCATCTTGCTCAGCTGCTTGCGCTGCAGCTCCCTAGCAGGGCTAACCTTTCCTGAACTCTATTGAAGTGTTGTCGGTTTTGTATATTATTTTGTCGGTGTGTTTATTTGCACTGGTGGCGATCTTTGATGCCCAGTGTATGTAATCTGTAGTCTGCTTATGCTTTATTATCATAGTGGCGAACTTTGATGCCCAGTGGATGTAATATGCCGTAATTTCTTTATTGTACAGTCTAGGTTTTTTCTTATTCACGATGTTGCAGTTATTTTACTGTATATATATCCTGTCTTCGCAGTAAACCGGCCAAACCGTAAAATTACGGTACATAATCGGGCCGTCATGCAATCACGATGTAGGTTGGGCCTAAAACGTGTCGAACAGCTCACGGGCCGGCAGCAGCCCGAAATGAACCCCGACCCATGATTGTGTGAATCAAATCATGGGCTTTTAACTGGCCAAAAAATTGTCTCGGTCCTTGTTTGGCCCAATCAGATATCGGCTGCGAGCAGGCCAGATGCAAACCGGGCCGTAGTTAGGCCCAACTATATGACGGGCTTTTAACAGGCTGAAATTAATATAGGGCCGAAATGTTAAACGGGGCCTTAACAGGGCAAAACTAATATCAGGCCGAATTACTAAGTGGCCCTTTAGCAAGTGGGCCCAAAAGCATAGTGTCCAGTTGACGGGACGAATCTGATATGGGCCATAATTGAGCCCAAAGCCTCTTAAAGGATCGGACGTGATCTGGGCCGTAATTTGGCCCAGAACGTGGTAGGCCTTTAACGGGCCGGATCTCATATGGGCCACTATTAGGCCCGGAGCGTGGCAGGCAAATAATGGACCGGATCAAATATGGGCCGGCATTTGGCCTAAAACATGGCAGGCAGTTAATGGGCCGGCCTACTAGGGTCATCAAAATCTTGTGGGCCTACAGCTGGGCCGGCCCATTAATGTCGGCGAAATCTCGTGGGCCTTTAGCTAGGCCGGCCCATTATGATCCACAAGAATCTTGTGGGCCTTACCTGGGCCGGCCCATTACGGCACACAAAAATCTTGTGGGCCTTTACCTGGGCCGGCCCATTATGGCCCGCAAAATCTTGTGGGCCTTTAGCTGGGCCAGCCCATTATGGTCCGCAAAATCTCATGGGCCTTTAGCTGGGCCGGCCCATTATGGTCCGCAAAATCTTGTGGGCCTTTAGTTGGGCCGGCCCATTTAAACTTGTTGGGCCGTGCCACGTGTCGACGTATCATAGGCGCCTTCCGTCCAGTGAGTGGATGACATCTGTCCCGACGATGAGCCGACACGTGTTTCCTCTAGCCAATGATGATTTTACACATGGAAAATCCCCATTGGTCGGGGCTGTTAACGGGTTATCGGATCCAAAACCCGACCCGATAGCTTAACGGCATTCCGTTACGGTGGATGCCACGTGTCGGTCACCCTTGACAAAAGCACTTCTGTGACGCGCGATTTATCCTCATGGAATTGGACACTTCCGTGATGATAATTTTGGTAATGTCATGGAACACTTCTACGACAGCACATGTATGACTATCTTGATTCTGTCATAAATTTGTCATGGATGTACATGCATGACAATAAAAGCGACCTACTGTGACAAACACGTATCATCATGGAAGTGTATTTTTTGTAGTGTATAAGGTCGAGGTACAACTCCGGGTCATCCTTTTACCGAGGGACACGGCTATTCGAATAGATAAACTTCCCTGCAGGGGTGCACCACATTACCCAACACGCTCGATCCCTCTGGCCAGACACACTTTCCTGGGTTATGCCCGGCCTCGGAAAATCAACACGTCACAGACTCACCTAGGCACAACAAAGAGGTCAGCACGCCGGTCTAAATCCTAAGCGCGCAGGGGTCTGGGCCCATCGCCCATTGCACACCTGCATGTTGCGTATGCGGCTAGTGAGCGGACCTAGCAACCTCCATTACAAAGGAAGTTGCGTTACATGGTCCAACCCGGCGCGCGCCGCTCAGTCGTTGTCGTCAATAAGGCTTCGGCTGATACCACGACGTCGAGTGCCCATAACTGTTCCCGCGTAGTTGGTTAGTGCGTATAGGCCAGTGGCCAGACTCAGATCAAATACCAATATCTCGTTAAGCATGTTAATTGAAGTATCCGCGGATGCCGACCAGGGCCAGGCCCACCTCTCTCCTAGGTGGTCTCAACCTGCCCTGTCGCTCACCACAAAGATCCACCCAGAGGGCCGTCGGGACAAAGGTCCTTCCAGCCCCCAATTCGTGAATCACTCGCGGGTACTCTAAGAACCAACCGGTCTTTAGTCATCACATGTATCATGTATAAGATATATAGTATATACCCGTAACCACCTCCCTAGTGATCACGGCCCGATAGTATAGCATGGCAGATGGACAAGAATGTAGGGCCACTGATGGAATGCTAGCATCCTATACTAAGCATTTAGGATTGCAGGTAAGGTATCAACAACTGTAGCAACAATGACAAGCTATGCAACAGAATAGGATTAATCGAAAACGGTAACATGCTACACTACTCTAATGCAAGCAGTATAGAGAAGAATAGGCGATATCGGGTTGATCAAGGGGGGCTTACCTGCTTCGTCCGGCAAGGATGGGTCGTCAACAACATAGTTGATCAGGGCACCAGCAGCGGCGTCAGTCTCGTAGTCTACCGGAGAGAAGAGGGGGAAGAAACAATGAATACAATGCAAACAGATGCATATCGATGCATGACATGACAAGTAACGGTGCCAGGTGTGCCCTAACGCAGTAGGAGGTGATACCGGCGAAGGGGGGAAACATCCGGGAAACTATCCCCGGTGTTTCGCGTTTTCAGATAGATGAACAGGAGGGGGAAAGTTGTGTGTTCGCTATGCGAGGGATGTGTGGCGGACGAACGGGTTGCGTATCCGGATTCGTCTTATCGTGTTGAGCAACTTTCATGTACAAAGTATTTTCATCCGAGTTACGGATTATTTTATATTAATTTTTAAAGTTTTAAATCATTATCTAAATTATTATTACTAAATTAATTCGAAATCAGCATTACTACATTAGCATGACGTTGGCATGACATCAGCAGTCAACAGAGGTGTTGACTGGGTCAAACCGACATGTGGGGTCCGCATGTCACTCACTGATCAGGCTAATCAGGGTTTAATTCAGTTAACTAGTGATTAGGTTAATCTAATCAAGGTGAACTAAGTTAATTAATTAATTAATTAATATTTCAATTATTATTTATTTTTTAAATTCTTTTTTCCCTTTCTTTTCTAATCGTTCTGGGGTGGGGCACCTTGTCATAGGCCCCAGGGCCTTAGTGGGCCAAGGGTTACAGGCGCTAGGCGGATCGGGCAACAAGCGCCAGCCCGACATGGCGCCGCAGGGCGGTGGGCGAAGGAGCGAGCGCGCGGCCAGGAATCGACGGCCGGAGCAGGGCGGCACGGTTAGCGGAGAGGGCTGCCGCGGCGGATGGCAGACGCAACGGGAGTGGGTGAGGCCCCGGACGACGATGGCGGCCCTGGCGAACGCGGCCAGGTGGCGCGGGGCGGAGACGGCGGTGGGCGCAGGCAGCCGGGGGCGATGGCCGCGGTCGGCGTTGCGCGGCGAACAGGGGCGTGAGCGTGGGCTCATCCAGCGGGTCGCGGGCGCGCTTGGGGAGAGCAGAGGACGGCCGGGGCATGGTGAGTGCGGGGCGCAGTTAGGTAACGGGCGTGGACGCGGGTAAGGGCACGGCGACGGCGCGCGGCCTGGGGTCGCAGCGGTAGCGGGCGGCAAGCGGAAGCAAGGGACGATAGCGTCGAGCGGCAGCGCAGCAGCCGCGTAGCAGCAACGACAGAGGAGGAGGCGCGTTGGACGGTGTTGGGCAAAGAGGCGGACGTGCAGTGGTTGCGAAGGGCGTGAGGGCTGCGGGGCTTGGAAATGCGAGGTGAAGGGCCCTACGGCAAGCTGGCGGTGAGGCGCATCCAACAGAGGCAATGGGAGGGCGCGGGGTAGCCGGTGGTGGCGGTGTCAGCGAGCGAGGCGGCGACTGGTGTTCGGGAGCGCGCGAACATGCTGCTACGGCTCGTCTCCGAGCGTAGCGAGCGGCTAGGTGGACTACTGGGAGCTCCCAGAGCATGACAGGCAGCAGGAGTGGGCTCGGGCTACTCGGCATCAAGCAGTTCTTCGCTCACGGCGGACGGCAGAGCCGGCGGTTGCGGCCACCTAGCTAGAGGAGGAGACGAAGCTCAGGAGGGGAGGCAGGAGCGGCGGTGCTCACCAAATGAGCTCAAGGAGCTCGGCGAGAAGCTTAGTAGCAGTAGATGGCTGTGGGTTCGGCAGGGATCTCCGATGACCGAAGAAGGAAGAGGTAGTCGATTCCAAAGCACGACGGCGTCCTGGCTTGATCTTGAGAGAGCATCCGACGTGGAGGAGCACGACGGAGCGCTTGGACATGCTCACGGGGTTGGAAGACGACGGGGAGCGTGTGGTCCATGGCGGTGACGACAAAGACATCGAGCAAGGAACGGGGCGAGAGCAGGGAGGGGAGGCGATCTAGGGTTTCGCCTCAGGGTCCTAGGGTGGTCTTATCCATGTGTGGAGCATGCAGGATGGACGATGCGTGGAGATCGGCGGTGTCGACGTGCGTGCTACGTCCACGACGCCTCTGGTGAACAGGGGAAAGAGATGATGCGGTGGTGGGCTGGGCTAGCAACTGTTCACACTGGGTAAAAGTGCACGGTAGTGCATTCTGTTTATCTTATTTCTTTTCTATTTTACTTTTTTGAGTCTATGTTTTTCACTTAAACCAATTAGCAAATGAGTTTTATAATTTGTGGAGATGGACACCTAATTAGTATTGCAATATTAGGTGCTGCCACAAAAAGGTTGGCACTCCAAATATCAGCTTATATTTTTATAACTTTATAACAGACATTTAATTATTTGTTTTTACTGTTGTTTTGTTTATTTTAGAGCATTTAGGCATTTTATTAAAATGTGGTTTCTTCACCATACGTGCCTATAGGGAAAGCCTAGTAGTATGGCTCCACCTCCCTCTCCTCCTCCCACCTGCTTTCCACCAGCCATGAATCTAGCCAATAATTTCCACCATGGAAGGCCTTCTCCATTGGGATTTCAATCCTGGCCTGGCCGTGGCAGATCAGGTACGTCGAAGGTTTGGAGAACGGTTCATTTCTCACCATCTCGCAACACCAAGGAATTTTTCTTGGTAGTTTCTTTCTCTTCGGCCTCGTTTCCTCTCTCTAAAGATTCTATGGGTGTGGCCTTGCAATGTTGCATTGGTGGACATCCGAAAGGTTTGAAGGTTTCAAAGCTCAGTGACAGATCATTTCGGTTCTCAGTGGCTGGTAACAAAGTGGGTCATTTCATTCATGGCCTCAAGGACCGCATTTGGCCAGATTTCATTTGTCAGTTTCATCTGTTCAATGGCCGTTTCAATGGATACAAGCATTTTGATACTCAATGGCATGCGGATGAACGGCGTGAGCCCATTGCTATCTGCAGCGCTGTGGCCATTCGGTGCAACAAGTCAATTTTCAATGATACGGCTGCAGCTAATGACTCCTCCAGGGAGCTCATTAAGTTTACTATCACTCCGCTCGCATCCATGGATTTTCATGACAAGAATCACAAAGAAGCTTCATGTTCTTCCTCGCATCATTCGAGTTTGCATACGCTGACAGGAGGAACAGTCAGTCTGGATCCCATGCATGGGGACATTCAATGCTCCTCACAACAAATGGAATATTCTGAGCATTCAATTGCAATTGGCAATTTCTGTTTTTCCACAATAATGGCATATCCTCAATTACCTCAATGTTTCCTTACCTCTGCACTAAGGTATGCCCCGACGCACACATCTTGGCCGCCATCACTATCCAAATCTCATGTTGCTGATTTGTCACAAGCGGGACATTCTGAAAAGGAAGTTTCGGATCTTATAAAATACTGGGGTATTCTATCCTCTAAATGTCTACAATGGGGTCATCATAAAAATAACTATCAAGCCCGGATTATTTGCTTAAATTGCTCCGCTCCGAGACACAAAAGCATTAATTGCCCTACCAGAAAATGCCCTTCTAACCTCAGTAATTGTATTATGGCAACTGATCTTCATAATCCGGTCACATCAGCCTGGGGCAGGCAGCAAATCAATAGACCTCCTTTAATGCCTCACTCCTGCCCCCTCATTGGACCGATCAGCCGCCCTGCCTCAGCCGTCCGATGCAATATCTGTGGTCACTATGGACATCTGGCTCCCTCCCGTTGGCGGCGTCGCTGGGCCCAAGGATGGCAGTGGCGACCAAAAACACTCCCCACTCCGGATGACTCGCATTCCCTTCCCCAGCCTGCCCCGCTTCCCAATGAAGCAGAGCCCTTTGCTCTAGCCCCTCCAGCACCATCCACCGACCACACCGTCTACTCCGCCACTCTCACCACCATGGCGAACTATTCGGTGAACCCCATCCCCTTCCTACCGCCGGGCTGGTCTGTCGAGCCTGGGCCAGCTGAATGGAAGATCTGCGCGGACATGGTTGTCAATCCCACCCCCACCCCCCACTGAACAACAGCTTCCTTGCCATTGCTGAGGTGAGCAGATTTGTGCCACTGCATCTCTGGGAGGGACTCCGCGACACCATTGAGGGCCTCCTTCATGAAGCAGGGCTGCACGGCACAGAAGCTTCGGATCATCCCCTCGACATCAGTATGTTTGCATTTGCCAACTCCTTCATCAAATATACTGCCGTGAACACTACTTTCCAACTTGACGATGAAGATATGGTAATCTCATTTGTTAGACACAATGCTGCCCTCAACATGCGCAACACCACTTATGGGCCTAAGGTTTGGTTGATGTATATTGGCTTTCCGGATGATTATCAGACTGATTTCTATCTTCAGCGCTCAGTAGATGATTATGATAGATTGGTTTCGTGGAACAATCCGAACATAGATCATAGAGTGGTGTTGATCAAAGTCAGGGTGATTCATATGCGTCTGATCCCCAAGAGTATTGCGGTTCATCGGTTAGGAGGAGATCGAGCCTACTGGACTGTTGCTTTGTTTATTTTGGGGGGTGCTGACTGGAATGCTCATGACCCAGAAGTGCCACCGGTGGATGAAGGGCCGCCACCGGCTAATGGAATCCCCCATCCCATGTTCGGTGATGGGCTCATGGCGGAACAACTGTATCAACAACAGTTGCAGAATTGGCTCATTCAGAACGGGATTGGAAACGATGGCCCGCACAGTGTTGCTCACCAAGATGATCCTCAACCTGCTTCATGGGATGCCTGGCCTGCACCACTAGTTGCACAAATGCTGGCTGCCCTTGTTAATTTCCAGTCCTGGCTAGCAGCTCAAGGTCTGATAGTCCCAAGATGGTATCTTACCTGAAGACAATGTGACTAACAGCCTCAATTCTTCTTGGGATTCCAGCTCAACTGCCAACACTCATGGTTCCTCTCAGGCGCCTCATCCCTCTGCTACCACTCTGCTCGTCATTTCGGCTAGGCAAGAAGTTGTATCTATGGATGTTGCAGTGTCGGTTGTTACTTTACACGTGAGCATCTCTATACAAGGCAATGACCTGACTCATGTGCTTCTCAGTGATCTGATTCCCCGCAACGTCTTCACTGCCTACCTCTCAAGGTCTATTATGAGTGTGGTTGCTTCTTATGGCCCATGGAGCTCTGGTTATGGTCTTCCTCCCCTGAATATGCAAATGCCAACTCCTACTACTAGTTTCCAAGTTGACAATGAAGAGAGGTTGGGATTATGGTGTGCTTCTCCCCCCGCATTCTGTCTGAAACACCAAGGACTTCTACTGTCCAAATTACTGAACTTCTGTCTGAAGAACCTGTTCTAAATCAGGTTCCTGGTTTGGAGAACTCTCATAGTGATCCTCCTCAGCTTGCTGCTGATTCTGATATGGTGCCACCCCTTGATTTTCTGGGTGAGGAGGACAATCCTAGTATGCAAGAGGAAATGCATGCTTTCACGCCAAATACTTCTTCAAACATTGGGCGTCACACTTTGTCGTAGTCCTCGGAGGCATCTTCTGATATGGGCTTGGCCCAGGTGCTACCCACTGCTCCAGGCCCATCATCTGCTTGCTCACGTGGCTCAAAATACCAAGTTCCTCTGTTGACCACTGAAGTGTGCCGCAGTACCCGCTCCACTCGCTATGATGGCTTCAGAGTGCCTCAATTGACTGATACTCGAGCTACTACTTCCAAGGTCCAGCCACGGCAGATCCCTTCTGCGGTTCCAGGCTCCTCTTCAGCTGCTGCAGCCCAAGCACCACCGCATATGGTGCTCTACATCATGCAGGATATAGGTATCCACCGTTGTGCTGTCCCACCTCAGGAACTGACTATTGCAGCATTGCTGGCCCCTGAAGCTTCTGAAGCTCAAGATATCAACACGGGGGAGGAATCCTCCTCTTCTGAATAAATTGCGGCGGCCCTATGCCTCCTTTGTGCAGCTGGAACGTTCTATGTTGGAATATTCGTGGTTTAAATTCCGATAAAAAAACTCTTAGCCTTGTCTAATGCTATATCTGTTAGTGGTTGTGCTATCATATGTCTGCAGGAAACTAAGAAACCTTGCATCGACCTTGCTTTTATAAAAACCTATTGCCCCAAGCGGTTTGATAAATTCGCTTATGTCCCGTCGAGAGGTGCCTCGGGTGGCCTGCTCATCATTTGGAATAGTTCGGTCTTTTCTTGTGAGGTTTCTGTTTCTGAGGATTTTGTTTTGGGCATCAAATTCACCAGTACACTCTCTGTTCAAACCTGGACTTTATATAACATTTATGGCCCATGCACGGGTCCTGCTCGTGATGACTTCACCCAATGGTTGTATGATCTGGACATTCAAACAGATGATGATTGTCTCCTCCTTGGTGATTTTAATGACATTCGGATCCCGGACAATCGTAATAAACCTGGAGGGGATCCTCATGACATGTCCACTTTTAATGACATCATCCGCAAACATAACTTAATTGATCAACCACTTAAGGGATGTCTCTACACCTGGAGTAACATGCAACAAGACCCATTACTCGAGCAACTGGACTGGTTCTTTACCTCGCTCCACTGGACACACGTATACCCCAACACGCTAGTTAAACCACTTTGCAAACCAGTCTAGGATCATACTCCATGTGTGGTAAACATTGAAACAAAGATTCCACGTGCCAAACTTTTCAGATTCGAGTCATATTGGCTGCTTCATCCTGGCTTTATGGCCTTGGTCAAAAAAGTATGGGCCTATCAACTCAACAAATGCTGCCATGATCCTTTGCCGCAAGTTTAAACTTTTACGACAAGAATTAAAAGCATGGAGCAAAAATATCTCTCAGTTATCGGTGGCTATTGAGAATACCAACAAAACCTTGACTGACCTGGATGAGCTTGAGAATCTCAAAACTCTCACAATGCCTGAATGTCACTTTTGCAAGATCATCAAAAATCATCTACTCAGACTGTTGGACTATCAGAAACAATATTGGAAAAAGAGGTGCACCATACGATGGGTTAAATTTGTAGATGAGAATACCAAGTTCTTCCAAGCTACTGCAACAGAAAGATACAGGAAAAACAACATCACTACTCTTCAAACTACGGATGGCCTGATGGTGGAAGATCATACGGGCAAAGAATCACTTCTATTCCAAGCTTACACTAAAAGACTTGGCACTTCCAATCCCACAACGATGAAGTTTGATCTACCATCACTAATCCGACCGACAGAGAACCTAGAACACCTCACGTTGCCATTTACCAATGAGGAAATTGACTCGGTTGTCAAGGAAATGCCTGCTGACCGCGCACCAGGCCCAGATGGTTTCAGTGGCCTATTCCTCAAGGCTTGCTGGCCAATTATCAAAAAGGACTTCTATACCCTTTGTGCTCAATTTCATGCAGGTGACCTTACATCCAAAGCATAAATGATGGTTTAATCACCCTCATCCCGAAGATTGGGTCCCCGTCCACGGTAAACGATTACTGGTCGATCACATTACTTAATTGTTGCCTCAAAATCATTACAAAGCTCCTTGCCAACCGACTACAAAAGGTTATCCTAAGAATCATACATCGTAATCAGTACAATTTCATTTGTGGGCGCTCCATCCAAGATTGCCTGGACTTTTCAATACATCCATCAATGCCAAGCCTCCGAACGAAAAATTATCCTCTTAAAATTGGATTTTGCAAAAGCCTTTGACACAATTGAACATGATCCAATGATCAATATGATGAAGCACATGGGTTTCAATGACAAATGGCTCTCGTGTATTCAATCTATTTTTTCCTCTGGACGATCATCTATTCTGCTCAATGGAGTCCCGGGCCGACAATTTCACTGTCGCCGACGATAGGGCGATCCACTATCCCCTCTAATCTTTGTTTTGTCTGCAGATCTTCTTCAATCAGCCATCAATGACGCCTATAGAAGAGGTCTAATTGAATTGCCTTTTCCATCTAATGGACACATGGACTATCCAATCATCCAATATGCAGACGACACACTCCTACTCTTGCCTGCCTATCCTAGACAAGCAACAATCATCAAAACCATACTGTCTGACTATGCAAAGTCCATCGGACTGAAAATCAACTTTCACAAGTCAACACTCATCCCTATCAACTTGGATTCGGAGCTGGCCACCAACATTGCCATGATTTTTGGATGTTCAATTGGCTATATGCCCTTTACATATCTTGGCCTCCCCCTTGGTACCTCCCGCCCCACGCTACAAGATTTCATGCCACTTGTCAGCTCGGTTGAACGAAACTTGTCCTCCACTCTCTCACTTATGTCCGACGCCGGGAAGCTCACCTTACTCAACACAACAGTCATGTCTTTACTCATATATGCAATGTGCACGCTCAAGTTTCCCCTGAAACTCATTGAAATACTTGACAAAATCAGAAGAAGATGCCTCTGGACCAAAAAGACAGACCAAGGTGACAAGTGCAACTCCTTAGCTGCTTGGGATATGGTATGTAAACCCCAAAACAATGGAGGACTCGGTGTGATAAACCTAAAGATCAAAAATGATGCCCTCCTCATGAAGTTTCTACACAAATTCTGTAACAAGTTGGATATCCCCTGGGTGCAACTTACTTGGGACACTTACTATGCTCAGAAAATTCCACACGCCACGGATCCAGTGGGGTCCTTCTGGTGGCGGGACATGCTTAAACTCACCCTAATTTTCCGAGGGGTCTCTCGCGTCAACATAGTATGTGGCACGACGACACTCTTCTGGAAGGATTTATGGGCTGATCATTTATTACAGGAGTCCCACCCACGTGCCTTCTCACATGCAACTAACGAGGACATACACGTAAAGGATTTCTTGGGGATCACGTCACTGCAAGCGGCCTTCCATCTAGCACTATCCCCCCAGGCACATGATGAGATCAGGGACATGCAAGTGATTGCATCAGCCTTCCAACCAATGACTGCCTCGTCGGATGTCTGACACTATATTTGGGGCAAAACCATTTTCAAATGCACATATTATTACAAGTTCTTCTTCAGAGAGACCCAATCCCATCAGATCTTTGGGTGGCTCTGGAAATCCAAGTGCACGATGAAACTGAAGATTTTTTGCTTGGCTACTGTTCAATGACAGACTCAATACCCGGAATATGCTCAAGAGACGTCACTACAACATCGAGGACGACCACAACTGCCTTCCCTGTGGAAGGAATATTGAAGAAATGGTTGAGCACATGATATTCACATGCTCTTTCAGTTGACAATGTTGGGCAACTCTAGACATAAATTTGGAACCTTTCTCGGGACGGATGCAAGCCCTTTTAGATTAGAAAAAACAACCACCCCACGCCGATGTTTCTTGAAAAATTCATTGTGGTGGCGTGGAGTATTTGGAAGGAACGAAATAACAAACACTTCAGAGCGATTGTCCCCTCCTACCGTTCCTGGCTCGATAGATTCAAGAAATATTTTGAAATCCTCCAACATAGGGTCAAAGAGGCCCATAAACCTCTTGTGCTAGACTTTGTTAGATCCTTACACTAAACCCTCACTCTTGTACTTGGTCCCCCTCCCCCCTGCTTGGCCCAAACTGGTTAAGCCCTCCTTTCCCCCATGTAAATACCCCACTTTGTACAGTGATACCTTTATCTTATTAATATAACTACACAGTAGGAGCCTTTCCTACTGTTCACGATAAAAAAAACCATACGTGCCTATGATTTATTTGTCACATCCAGAACATTTTAGCTTTAATGTTTTATTGTTTGACTTTAATTCAAATTCAAATTTGAATCAGTTTTAAACTAACGCGAGTTTATCGACAGTAACCGAGGTGACATGGCATCATTAGTAGAGGTTCACTGTAGCTTAATTACCCAGGCGTCACAAGATATGCATAATGTGGGACGGTGTTAAATCGGGCGAACATTGTTTGTCTCAGAAGCGTGCGATAACCACTTTAGAAAGGAACGATATCGAAGATCACCTCGGTTCGGAAGTTCTCGGGCGAGCCGAAGACTACATCCAATGTGATCATTCCCGAGCATTGTGCCTCAATGCCAGGTACGACACCCTTAAAAGTGGTGTTGCTGGGTTTAATCCTTTATAGATCGATATCCATTTTTCTGATCGTGTCAGCATTGATTAGGTTGAGGCTGCTGCCTCCGTCCATAAGGACCCGTGTGAGGTGAACTCATCTACAATGGGATCAAGGACACCGGGGCCGCCGAACCACCATGACAGATACTGGTCGGATGTTCTCGTTTGTCAAATGTTGTTAGGCAAGCCGACCATGGATTATATTTCGAGGTACTAGCTCTAAGCCGTAGATGTCCCGAAGCACATGTTTCCTCTTTTTTTGGAATGTGAGTGACGTAAATCATATTCACATCCTTTATGTCAGGAGGGAATTGCTTTTGGCCTCCATTGTTTGGGCTCCAAGCTTCATCCTCGTCCTTGCCGGGAGACTAGCTCTTGCCCTGGCCTTCGACAGTGATTGATGAGGACATCACTACCATAGTTACACCCACAGCCCCTGCTATTACTTACATGGGACCAATTACTAGAGCTCACACATGCCAATTAAATTATCAGGTAGTTTCATTTCTTGGTAGCGATTCTAATGTTCATGAGAATATGACGATTCCCAAACCGGATACATTTGTTTGCGTACAAATGAAGGGCCTAGCTTGGACAAGAGGATGAACATTGGAGCATGATCAAGCATGGAGATGATGGCATACACAAGGGGAACAAGAATGGAGTTTCTAGTGGAGTTTTCAGCTCTTTTGAGCCACCATGATGACTTACAAGCACATGGACGAAATATATAAGATGCCCTTTCATCAATTTCATCCATAGCTTAATATAGATGTTGTGCCACCTTATTTTTGGGCCAAGCCCATGTAATTTCGAAATACTACTGATAGGCTTTTTTTTAGAGTCCGCATTGTAGGGGAAACGACTCAGAAGGTGTTTCCATGAATCTAGCAAGGCTTGTCAAGGAGTTTGTCAAGCGCGGTAGGGGTGTCCCTGTTCCCTTTAAAGGGCTTCTTTTCTGAGCAGCCCTCGGATTGCTAAATCTAGTGTTGACAACTATGTCGTTAGCGTCACTGCCACTGTTTTTGTGCTGGCGCTTGTTATTCTTGTTGCCCTAGGCTTCTGTTATCATCACACACCTCCGAGGAGCTTGCCTCGAGGCTGTAAGTGCTCTGAACCAACCAGCTATCCTCGCCCGCGCAAAATTGGGTCATAAAAGAGGTAATGGCTGCCATGGTTCTCGGCATATCCTGTCCGAGCTGCCGTGCTAACCACTCGTCATGGACACTATGCAGAAAATCAGCGATTGTTTGTGTCCGGGCATTTTACTATTTGGTTCATTTTATTTAAGTACCGATTCTAGAACTTCCTGGCGGACTCGCCAGGCTGCTGAATAATGTGACTAAAGTCGTCCGCATCTGGGGGCCGCACATATGTGCCCTGGAAGTCCACCCTCAAGGCATCTTCGTGCTCCTCCTACATGTCGATAGAGTTCTCAGGCTTACTATTCAGCCAATGCCTTGCCAGTACTTTTAAGTTTCAACAATAGATACTTGATGGCATGGAGGTCGTCTCCTCGGGCCATATGAATGTGGAGTAGGAAATCTTCAATCCAAACACCCGGGTCGGTTATTTTGTCATATTGCTCAATATTTGCGAGTTTAAACCCTTTAGGGAACTAATGTTTCATGACCTTGTCTACAAAACATATTGGATAAGTGGGTCCTCGGAACAGGGCAACTTCATGCCGGACATCTGTTGTCATCCGAGCGTGCGTGTGCTCCCGAGCCCTCCCATGCATGTAGAGCGAGGCTTCATAGCCGTCATGTCCAGCAGGCGCGTGGCCTCGTGATCTGTATATGGATCAAGTTTTGACATGATTTGCGTTTAATTTCTTCATAGATCGCACGACTCTGGGTATTGGACTGGGTCCTTGCCTTCACGATGATGATTTGTGGTGGGATTTTTATATTCTCCCGTTGGCCTGTCCTGCCCCCGAGGAGGACGATCGGGCTCCTCAGCCCCATCGTGCTTTAACATCACGTTTTCAGTGACTTCATCATCGAATTGGGGGAGTAGCTGCCGAAATGGGTAGGATTTAGCATGAGCTTCACGCTGCAACTCAAGGTCTTGCTCGGTTTTGAGAACCTCTACCCACTTGTTGTTGAGGGTTTTCTTGGGCTTCGAGTTTTTTCGATTTCTTTTTCATGCTTCCGGTAGTCGCAGCAAGTCGTCCAGGGCTGACATCCTCCTCGGACTCATGGGGTAGTTACTATCCTCCCCATCCTTGGGATCTTTGGGGTCCCCATTATCAGACATCCCTGTAGGGCCGTTAACCTGGCCATGCGTGGTTGTATGTCCATTACTTTGATCCTCGACGTCATCTGGAGTGACGCCATTATTAGTTGCACCATATTATTAGTTTGGCTCTCCTTGCCTCTAGCAGTACCCTTGGGTCACCTCTGAGGGCATCAATGTTTGGAGGGATCTTTTTTCTTCTCCTCATCTTCCTTAGGAGTGTTGACCATGTAAACATCGTAAGTGGAGGTCGCAGCACAGCTGCCAGTATGGGATATGTCCATAGGTGACTGTAACACCCTGGATTTTCCCTTCTGGAAATTTCCATTCTTGTTTTGCCTCCTGTCTTTTGCTTTTCGTGTTCTTGCTTTTTTGGCGCTCTTGTGTTTGAATTGAAGTAGTGACTTGCGTGGTTACCTAGGATTAGGATTTTGCCCCCAAAATCCTAATAGCCCTTCCTACTAACAGAAACCATAGAACTATAGTTGAACTACAACACCCTCATTCCTTGCACATAAAATCCCCCAAAATATTTGTAGAGCTTATCCTATAAATATATTCACCATTTCCATTCTAAACCACCTACACCCATGTCAAGTTTTGACCAGAACATCCCTCCTAAGTTTCTGCTAGATCTGCCAAGTTACATAGCAAGTACTCCACCATACTATGAAACTCATATTTTGCATAGACCACCATACCATCATATAATGAGTGACCATCAAATTTGGGCCACATCCAACACCCATAGCTTCCTCCACATCCTAAAGACCTAACAGATTCATCCCCACTAATGTAATTATCTAAACATGCAGCCTATCCACGTAACCACCATGCCATATCAACAAAGATTCTTCCCAGCTCTGCCATATCAGCAAAACATGCAGAGAATAATGATTAACGCCACGTCTTGTTCCACTGCAAAAAGTCTATTCGCTTCCTCTTCCACCTTTCATAACTGGTGAGTCAATATAATATCCACACCAGACGCCACCCATGTGCATCCAGTATTCGAACCCTCCTCGAGAGTGACCCGGCGAGGCGCAGTGAGGCTGCCGAAGTCTGAGCGACCCCAGTGATCCAAGCACGCCATCCGGTATGACCACAGTGAGCTGCCCCATAATCCCCACGACCTGGCCCTGACCCCGGTAACCTGCTTCCCCATCGGCGACGCCACGTGCGGCGAGCCACCCCGCGAACACCTGTGTGCTATGCCGCTCCGGTGGCCCTGGCTAACTGTGTGTCCGCGCACATCCTAACTCCCCAGTAGGCTCATTTGTTTCTCCGGCAGCCTCCTTCAAGTCATACCTGCAGCAGCACAGGTTCGTCGCCGACCAACCCTTACTGTCGACTACAGCTCTTCCTTATCCTCTGCCTCGCTGTATCCCAGCTCTCTCCGTGATGTCCTCTGCATCAAAGCTATACTGAAGCTGCAATCAATCTATAGTATAATCCACGATTCAGTTCAGCCTCTTGCCGACCCCCTTCGTCTCTAACCTTTTATTCTCCTTAGTCTCAAATTCTTGGCCACACTGCAATCTTGATTCTTTTCTTGGGTCGGACAACTCACATGGTTGTTGTTCCAGCGCAAGAGCAGCTATTTTGATGGCTTCCGTCAGTGGGAAACTACGGTTGAGTCCTCCCATCTGCCCACTTGCCATCCTCCAATCTGTGTAGTGCTATGCATCACATCAAGGAAGAGAGGATGTTTAGAGACCAGCGATGTGTGATCTGTCCAAAAGTAGCATCTTCCGGTATTGAGCAGCCGCATAATTGCAATTTCATGAGCACCCTCACTTAACATTTAAGCATTAAGTTTATATGCTTACCCCTTATTATCATATTTCAAATTATATATCTTTGTTAGTACTCATTTAACGAATTCAAATTACGTGGTAGCCTTTTCATATGTTTGCATATGAACAGAAATAGCCATCTCCTTGCTAGAGATTGATACAGGTGGAGTGCACTCTACAAGTTAGTAGTATGGTCGCTCTATCAAGCCATCTAGTGTATTGAAGAATAGTAGGATTTTTATTTTTAGAAGTATTATCTATGATTTGTATGTTTGCAACCTTGCTCTCAGTCGTGTAATTGTTGGCAAGGATCCTTGGTTATGCTTTCTAATAATTGAGATTGTGCATCCAGTCTCTGGTCCTTACTCAGGCATCTGCTTTTTCTGTGTTTTATGATCATGTTCATTGTTTCTATCTAATAATTTACCCGGTGACTAAATGTTGTGCACGTTATATTATAGTTTTTGGCTGAGATTTGGAAATCACCAGTAGAACACACTGAAAGCTCCAGAGGGCTTCTTATTAAGTTTGTACCTTTTATCGTTATGCAATTGAAAATTTGTATCTATGATATGCACACATGCTTGGCCATGTATCTTAGATATATCATCTATGTGCATCTAGAAGTTTATAAATGGTGAAACGATGCCCATCATGGTTGCTCTAAAATGTACTACATGTAGCCTTCTAATTCATATATCATGCACTCATTACTTCTGATATGCATGTTGAGTTTAGATTTTCTCAAGGTACTGTAAAGCAGAAGAATATATGCTGTTGGGGGATTGACATTCTACTCAAGAAACAAGCCATGTGTGAAGATTTTCTTTCTAAATATCTTCCAATATTTCTAAGAAGGTCAAATTTCTTTGTTTACTTTTGCATGTTATTTCCTTTTTCAGATTGTTAAAGAGCTTCTCTGTATGCTATGATTACTACAAAGTTACTTGATTAGACAGAACATTATTGCAATGCATATGTCGCATTTACATTGAACTAGAGCATGTTTCTTTAGTCTTAACTGATTTTCATATTGTGGTAACTATAGAGTGCAATATGGAATGTGCTTATTATATTTTCCATACCTTTCAGAGATGTTATTCTTTATAGAGAATGAAAAGCTTTTGGTGCATTGAGGGTTTTGGATCCTTTATTATTTGTTGATGTTTCCCTCTCTGTTATGAATAGATCCTTAGGTCAACCATATTGCTACATTTTTTAGATAGAAAACACTGCTTGCTGCTACTATTTCAAAATCCTATACACGTAGGAGATTCATCCCCACTAACCTATTTATCTAAACATGCAGCATATCCACGTCATCACCATGCCCAACGAATAGTCAAATTGTTCTTCGCACGGAACTTAACTATTTTTCAAGCATTTCCCTCTGTCTTACTAAAAAAATTATGTTGGCAAACCTAAAAGTAGTCTCATGAGGAAAAACATAAACAATAAATCTTATGGATTTTCTAATAGCAATGATATTTTAAATAAATGCATTGATATGTTAATATGGAACGAGAAATAGCTAGCCCGTGATGTTGCACGGGTTGATTAACCGCTCAGCCATACATACTCCACATCTAGGTGACTAATATTTATATTCAATATTTTTTACAATTATACAATAATAAAATACAATAAATCATATTTATTATTAGTGTTATTTATTATATTATCATCAAACGTTCATGCTCCTTACAACCAAATCCCACTATAATATGTTGCAAAGCATTCCCCCAACAATGTGCCGGGTATCATCTAGTTATTCCAATGATTCACCCACCTAGCCATGTTGTGAAGGAAGTATTTTTGCATCCACCCACTTGATCCCAATTTTGCATGGATGTTATACATACTATAGGACCCCGCCACACCAAATATTAGCCTCATTAGCTTCACCATTTGAGCATAGCTAGCTCTACAACTTTATGTACCTAATGTCCAGTTGTACATGAAGTACCCTTTATGTTCACACCCTTGCCACCAAAATTTACATGCATGTGCAGCACAAAATAATACTACCCTCCACCAAACACTAGCCCAAATGGCTCAACAATTTGACCACAGCAAGCTCCCAAAGCCTACTGTCTAGCAAGCTAATTTACAAAGGAAGTAATAGCTACACTGATACATTAGCCACTAAATTTTGTATACACATAGTTCCTCCTATCAAACACCACTCCAACAAATTTTGTAATGTTTGGCAGAGCAAAATTCAAATGTCAAGCATCAAACACTTGTTGATAAAAACTCAGATGGAATACCAACTCACAATTAAACTTTCCTAGACTCCAACCAGCACACTCAAACTCCCTAATAACCATGCCTGATATACTGGACATGCTCGTGCATGCTAGAACAGACCAGAGCATGCCACACCAGTGGTGACCACAACCCTGGCAGGCAAAATCACGCACTCTACGCAGGATAGTGCACTTCCCGCGCTCGCCCCCTCGGCCACGCTACGTCCCAACCCCTCCCAGCGTGTCAAAGGTACAGCCCAGTCCCCCATGATCTTGTAGAAGGCCTCGCCTGTCCCCGGGCGGCCATCTCCTCGCCAGTAGGACTCGCCGGAAGAATCCAACCTCGCCGGCGTACTACTTTCCCGTGAGCCCACGCCCCCCTCTTCTCCTTCTTTTCCGCTGCACCAGCCTACCTCCTAGCCATCCCACGACGGTGTAGCCTCTGCAGGCCTACTCTCTGGCCTGCTAGAGCCGCCGAGCCCCGTCCATGGTCCCGACGACGGCCATTCCCGGCCGAGCGCATCACCTCCTCTCCGTCTATAAACAAGACCCCAAGGCTTCACTTCCAACTCGCACCGCTCCTCTCTTCTCTCGTACCATTACAAGATGATGCCCTCATCCTATAGCACCATCCCGTTCTCCCCACTGCCACCATGGCCACCACATGACCTCGGTTGATTTCGAGCAACACATCCCTCCCTCGCCCCCGAAGGGCTTCCCAAAGGATGCCCCTCACTCCAGCGAGCACGCAAGTGCCTGCGCCCGACCGTTTCCCTGTCACATCCTAGTTAGCCATGCATTAGAGTGTTGCATCATGTTTACTCTTTCATCAGAAACCTGAAATGGGGATGACAGAACCCCCAGTCCCCTCTGAAACCAATTAGGGTTTACTAATAACTTTTTCAATGAACCTGAAATGCCCTTCTAAAATGCCCATCATTTTTGTCTTGGTTCAGAACCTCTGCCAAAAGTGGTGCACATTTTCCTAGGCCATCCTAGAGTTTTTGATTTAAATCATAAGTATTTGAATTTGGGCATTTAAAATTATATAAAATATTTAAATGCTCAAATAACTCCAAACTAAAATGTTTCATGTTGGAAATAATCCAACTATGGACCAGGAGTAGTTTGGTGATTTTTGGAGTTGCCTAAGTATTTTATTAAATTCAACAAAGTTGCAGAAGTATTAAAAAAACAGAAAACAGAAAGAAAATAGAAAAAAAGGCTTACCTGGCGCCCAGCACCCGGCCCACCTGCTGGCCCAGCCCAGCACCGCGCCAGCGAGCTGCTTGCCGGCCAGGCAGGCAGGCAGGTGCTCGACGGCGAGCACCGCATGGGTGCCACGCACCTGCTCGCCGCCTCGCCGCCTCCCTCGCCCAGCTAACGCCGTGAATCGGCCTCCCTCTCTCCCCCGAACCCCCCAGACACCCCCTCTCCTCTCCAGCTCCTCCCCCTCGCACGCCCCAGCCATGGCCGACGCCATCGCCGCCACCCCCTCGCCGTAGCCACGCCCTCCGTCCACCCCACGCTGTGCCACCGTGTCCAGGAGCTCCGCCGCCGTCCACTTCATCGAGCTAGCCGAGCCCCGTGTGCTCGTGCGGCCCGAGACCACCGCACCGACCTCGCCCGAGCTCGCCGTCGCCGGAGATCCCCTTCAACGCCGTCGCCGCCTCAGCTCGTCCCCGACCCCACCGGTGGCCTCTACGGGAGCGCTGTGAGCCTAGCTACTCCTCCGACCCTCCCTCTCTCATTCCCGAGCCGTGTAGCCACCGCACGAGGATCACACGCCCGCACCGCCGCGGATCTCGTCGCCGACGTGCTTCCGGCCACCCTCCGGCCACAAGCTGGTGTCCATCTTACTCACCGAGTCCCGCAACACCTAGCTAGCCACTCCCCGAGCCTCACCGACCCCTCTAGCACCAAGTTCATCTTCGGCCGAACCCCGGTGGCCGCCAAAGTCGTCACCGGCGCCAACTCCGGCCACCCCGACCCCAACGGACTCCACCAAGAGCTGCGGCTTGTCCTCAGCTCCACTCCGGTGGTCTCCGCGACCCATTTGGTGGCCGAAACGGCCAAAACCACTCCCGCCGCCGCGTCGGGCTCGCCGGTGGCTAAACACCGGCGCCGCTGGCATTGACTTTGACCACGGGTGGGCCCTGGTTGACTCCCTTGAGTCAATGACAGGTGGGGCCCAGCCCTGTTAATTAAACAGGGTTAGTTTTAATTAAACTTTAATTAAAATAATCACCCTGACATGCGGGACCCACTGTCAGGTTTGACCCTGACGTGTTCCGTTGACCTGCTGACGTCACACTGACGTCAGGCTGGCGCAATAATGATTTTCTGGAATTATTCTAATATAGGAAATTCCAGAATATAATTTAAACTTCAAAAATTCATAACTTTTATTCTGTAACTCCAAATCAGACAAATTATATATGAAAAATGATCAGAAAAATCCAATCTATCCATCTGTACTATTTTCATGCATGACTAAACAAGTTAACCTGATGTTTAATGCAGAACAAGGAAAAGCACTTTAAAAGGCCATGTTTGAGTTTGAAATTTGAATCTTTGATGCATGCATCATACTGTTGCACATTGTTTGGTGATGGTTGTGTATCGGTGTTCCTTGCGACAGGTTCTGTCTCCGAGGAGTATCGTGATTACCCTAACGAAGAACCGTATCAGTGCATCGAACCATCAGGCAAGCAACCAACCATTTGATCATATCGATACAATCCCATGTTCTCGCTCCTGCTCTCTTTTACTGCATTAAGACAACGCGTTTCAAACTGCTGTGTGTTACGGTAGTTGAACCCATTTCCTCTGCATGACCTGTTATTGCCACAGTAACTAGATGAAACCCACTAGCATGTGTAGGAGTTGATTGAGCCATATGTATGTGTTGTTCCTACCTTGCTATGCCTGCTATGCTTAGAGTCGTGTCAGGTCTGGTTCATCTGGGTGATGGGCTAGAGTGAAATGATTATGTCGGTAATGAGAGTGGTGTGGTGAACACGATTTGGTAAAGGTATCGATGAGAGGCCATGTAGGAGTACATGGTGGGTTGTTTCATTGAAGCCGACCTTAAGCACTGAGATCTGTATGTGCGATTTAAGAATCAGCTACTACCATGCATTGGGCCCGAAACCAATGGACCCTCTCGGCTTCTTATTCACCCTAGTTCTCCGTCCAGGAGTTGCAAGTAGTTTCTGGTGTTTGTAGCCTACTGGAGGCCGTGGACAGCGCTGACCGTAGGGGTGGGCTGTGATGCGGTAGGTACGTGGCACGGTGTACCGAATACCCGTTAGGTATCTCGGGAACCCTGTTCACATCGTTCGGGGCCGTATGGGAAACCTCGACCGGACTCCCTGCGGATGGAACCTGGATAGGCGATAAACATGGACTGGAGGCTTAGGTGATTAGGTAGGTCATGGCCGACACCCACGTTGGGCTTCCGCTTGAAGGTTGCCGAGTACATGTCGTGTAAACGACGGTAAGAGGTGAGAGCGTGTATGAAGAAGTACACCCCTGCAGGGTTATCATGATCTATTCGAATAGCCGCGTCCGCGGTAAAGGACTACTTGGTTGCCTATACAGTTCATAGACAAGTAAATGGAAACTGCTAAAAGCCTCAAGATAAGTGTGAGTGCCGAGGATGGCTCTTCCGTAGGAAGACGGAGGTGGATCCTCGGTAGTGTATTGAAGTGGTGATTAGTGGACTCGTGTGCGCAAAACCATTTCAAGTTGGAGTCTCGTAGGATAGTCTAGCCAAGAGTCAAAGCTGGCTTGCTGCAATAACTCCACCAACCCTTCTTGATAATATGCATGTATGTAGGTTCTGATGTAAGTCTTGCTGAGTACCTTTGTACTCATGTTGCTATAATTTACATTTTACAGAAGACGCTGCAACCCCTTCTGATGGGTTCTACGTAGACGTTGACATCAACGAGTAGGCTAAAGGCCCAGGTGGTGATCCTGAGCTTGTGAAGGACCACGTAGTATAGCTAGGCTTTCCAAGCCTCTTTTATTTTACTAGTTGTCTGTACTCAGACAAGTTACTCCCGCTGCTGGTTTGTATGACTGTATGACTTGAATGCTGGGTCGTGGGACCCGTACCTTTGTGTATGTTATGTATGGCTCCCTGAGCCTTAAATAAAGTACTTGTGTTGTAGAGTCATGTTGTGATGCTTCGTTGTATTTGCACATATCGAGCATATTGTGTGTATGATTGAAATGCTTGGTATGTGTGGGATCTGACTATCTAGTTGTTTATCTTTAGTAGCCTCTCTTACCAGGAAATGTCTCCTAGTGTTACCGCTGAGCCATGGTAGCTTGCTACTGCTCTGGAACACTTAGGCTGGCCGGCATGTGTCCTTCTTCGTTCCTGTGTCTGTCCCTTCGGGGAAATGTCACGCATTGAGTACCGGAGTCCTGTTAGCTCGCTACAGCCCGGTTTACCGGAGTCCTGCTAGCCCAGTGCTACAGCCCGGACCCACATGCTGATGACCGACACGTTCGAAGCTGGGTCATGGATGCCTGTCCCTGTAAGTCTGTGCCACTTTGGGTTTACGACTAGTCATGTCAGCCCGGGCTCCTTATCATATGGATGCTAGCGACACTATCATATACGTGAGCCAAAAGGCGCAAACGGTCCCGGGCAAAGGTAAGGCGACACCCGTGGGGATACCGTGCGTGAGGCCGCAAAGTGATATGAGGTGTTACCGGCTAGATCGATGTGACATCGAGTCGGGGTCCTGACAGCGTTGGCATCAGAGCTGGACTGCCTGTAGGTTCTCCAAGCCAAACTGGTCGATGTTGAGTCTAGAAATTCTTTAGTTATATGTAGGGGAATTGTTTGTGGGTTGGAACGTAAGGCTCTTTTTACTCCTTTATCTGATGACATTCTGATCTGAGTCAGTCTATTCTTCCACCGGGGGTTAAGGAATTAGGATCTATTCTCTCTATCAGGTTCACGTGTTACTAATCAGTAGTACCTTACAGGTTTGATGGATACAAGCCTAGTTCAGTTCTTCTACCACGTTATGTTGTTAGGATGGTTTCAGAACTTTGATATGCTGATGTTGAGTGTGTATGAAATCCTTTGTCAAATGTCTCAAAATCCTCTTAAGCATTTACAGCTGTTATGCTGCCGAAATTTTGCCAGAAATTCTAATGCCTTTGCATTATGATTGTGTTTTCAAATGGCCACTCGCGACCTCAATCAAGTGGTTCGCCTGACTCGATGCCTAGATGTACCCGGCCATACTGCCATGTTGGTCAGGGTAATGACTGAGGCTGGATACCGTTGGTATCCTGAGTACACGGTCGAAGAGCAATTCCGAGACTTTAATCAAAGCCAGTATCTCTGCACTGTCAGGATATTTCCATCTTATCCTGGGTCCACCGAGCCCCTTCACTGCTCCTATGGACTCGGGGTTACTATTGAGATGGCTGTGCAGGACGCCGCCTACTCTATGATGACCATCATGCGAGTCAGATCTGGACTATTTCGGGACTCTGATTTCCGGTATATGCCAGGATCACTTCCGGGAGCACAAGGGTATCTTCAGGCTATCTATGCTGACCCCACTCAGGAGGATTCACGGACTCGCACCACTGCTGAGATGCTCGAGGATAAGGACCGTGAAAATCGGGCCTTGAGGTTAGAGCTCTTCAATACCCGTGCTGACCACGGGGCCACATTGACTCGGTTCGCACCGGCGGTGCAAGCTGGATATTCAGATATGCGCGATATCTATCCTGTGAGATCTGCTCTGCCAGACGTGATGGGTTGGCGTGATGTAGGAGGCATCACCCCACCTCACGGTCCCCGCAGGCCACCGTCTGTTGGTCCAAGACCTCATCCTAGTCCCTATGGTCCACAAGCTCCACGAGATCGTCTGTTTCCGGATGATCATGTTGAGCTTCCAGGCTATGGAGGTGACTTCTACGAGGACTACTACGGATCGGTCTGAGTTAGTGGTAGTATCACTAGTTCGCACTATCTGTGTCGTCTATCGTCCCGCGTGACTCGTGGGATATGACCTAGTCTGTACTCTTTCCGGAGGTGTAGAAAAATAATGTATAGGAGCTTGGGATGCCTCCGATGAGATGTAATCCTCTTTTCACCGTAATAGTACTTTGTTTGGTCTTGTACTAAACCCTGTATGGTGTGTATGACGATGGAATAAAGAAGCAGTTTCTGTATCTACCATGTCATACGGATGATCATCTTGCATTTCGAGTTATTCCTTACATTTTGTATCCTATGTCGGAATTTTATCATCCTGACTAAATCATTGTCTTGTTTACCTAGGATGGTCAACACGCGCACTAACCCTGCTCCTCAAAAGCAGGCCGAAGGCAGTGAAGTCAGGGATGCAAATCTGCCTCATCCTCCTTCCTTAGCCGAGGTTATGATGGAAGCTGAGAGAAACAAGCGGGAGACCAACCGTTTGTTGGAGCGTATTGAACATAACACATCACACCATCAGAGGACTAATGTGGTGTCACTCAGTGATTTTATCAAATTACATCCACCCACGTTCCACCACTCCGTCGAGCCTCTCGACGCTGATGACTGGCTTCGCAGTATCTCTCACAAGCTGCGTTCCGCGCTAGTAGCTGAGGCTGACAAGGTCACCTTTGCTGCATATCATCTTGAAGGCCCCGCCAGTCTATGGTGGGAGAATTATGGAGCTATGCGCCCAGCAGGCCATGTCACTACTTGGGCTGAATTCAGTGAGGCTTTCCGTGAACATCACATTCCGGAGGGTCTCATGGACCGTAAACGTGAGGAATTTTGCAATTTCACCCAAGGCCGACTCTCTGTGGATGTTTACAGCAGGGAGTTTGGTAACCTCGCACGATATGCAACTGAGGAAGTTTCTACTGATGCCAAGAAGCAAGCAAGGTTCCGTAAGGGACTTAGTCCTGAGCTTCGCCGCGACCTCCGTCTGCATGAGTGCACATCTTTTCAGAAACTTGTTAACAAAGCCATCAGTGCTGAAACTGGTCAGACTGATTATGACGCAACACGCAAGCATGGCCGTGACATGGGTTCCTCATCCGGTGCTGGTCCTCAGAAGCGCCGCGTGTGGGTGCCCAACACCGCCCTGCCACCCAGGTTCACACCGAGGCCATCTTTCCAGGCGCCTCACCCTGTTCAACAGTCTGCTCCAGCCAAGCCCTATGGGGGTCCAACCAACAATGCTCCTCCACGTACCAGTTCCGTGACTTGTTTCAAGTGTGGGGAATCTGGCCACTATATGCGTGAGTGTCCCCAGACCAACCCCAACCAATCTGCTAAAGCTGTTGGCCGTGGCAAGCCGACAGGAAAAGTGTTCCACGCCAAGCCGGCCACCGCTACACGTGGCCATGTCAACTGTATCTCAGCCGAGGAAGCTCAAGAGGATCCCAACGTCGTTCTTGGTACGCTTCTTGTTAATTGCCACCCGGCATCTGTTCTTTTCGATACAGGAGCCTCTCATTCTTTTATATCCGAGAATTATGCTCGTTTGCATAACATCGCATTCTATGACATGCCAATCTCTATGGTAATTCAAACTCCGGGATCCAAATGGCAAACTTCTAGAGTAAGCCATGGAAATGAAATCCAAGTCGATAGACTAGTTTTCCTCGCATCTTTGATAGCCCTTAAATCTTCAGATATTAATATCATTTTGGGTATGGACTGGATGTCAGCTCATCAAGCCAAAATTGATTGCTTCTCTAGGACTGTTCAACTCACCCATCCTTCGGGGAAGATAGTCAATGTCTTGACCCGAATAGCCAAGCGACAGTTATATTCTCTTAACGCCAGCCCTTTGCCAGACCTTGAGGACGTTCCGGTAGTCCGTGACTTCCCGGATGTCTTCCCAGAGGAATTGCCAGGTGTTCCACCTGACAGGGATGTTGAGTTCGTAATAGACCTCATTCCAGGAACCGTTCCGATTGCTAGAAGACCCTATAAGATGGCACCACTAGAACTAGCCGAGCTTAAGAAACAACTCGATGAGTCCTTGAAAAGGGGTTTCATCCGACCTAGTTCATCTCCGTGGGCTTGCCCCGTCCTCTTCGTCAAGAAGAAGGATGGTACAGACCGGATGGTTGTAGATTATCGACCTGTCAATTTGGTCACAATCAAGAACAAATATCCGCTTCCCAGGATCAACGACCTGTATGATCAGCTCGCTGGATCCTCAGTCTTCTCCAAGATGGATTTGAGGTTGGGCTACCATCAAATCAAAATCAGAAACGGGGACATCCCTAAAACGGCCTTTGTTACTCGTTATGGGCAATACGAGTACACCGTCATGTCCTTCGGATTAACCAACGCTCCAGCCACCTTTTCTCGGTTAATGAACTCAATCTTCATGGAGTATCTGGATAAATTCGTCGTAGTTTATCTCGATGATATACTCATCTACTCTAAGAACGAGGAAGAACATGCCGAACATCTAAGGCTAGTGTTGAAAAAACTTCGAGAGCATCGCCTTTATGCCAAGTTTTCCAAATGTGAATTTTGGTTGTCAGAAGTGACCTATCTGGGTCATGTAATATCTGGTAAAGGTATTGCTGTTAACCCTGAGCGAGTTCAAGCTGTCCTTAATTGGACTCCACCTGAATCGGTCAAGCAAGTTCGGAGTTTTCTGGGCTTAGCGAGCTATTGTCGTCGCTTTGTCGAGAACTTCTCCAAAGTTGCCAAACCTCTAACCGAACTCCTCAAGAAAGATAAGAAGTTCGAATGGACTCCACAATGTGAGCACAGCTTTCAGGAACTGAAAAGACGCCTGACTTCTGCTCCCGTACTGGTACCGCCAGACTTCTCCAAGGACTTTGTTATCTACTGCGACGCCTCGCGACAAGGACTAGGTTGCATTCTCATGCAAGATCGACACGTAATTGCCTACGCTTCACGGCAATTGCACCCACATGAGGAGAATTATCCTACTCATGATCTAGAGCTTGCAGCCGTAGTCTATGCACTCAAGACCTGGCGACATTACCTCCTCGGTAACCGTTGCGAAATATTCACTGATCACCAAAGTCTAAATTACATTTTCACCCAACCGGATTTGAATCTCAGGCAAAGACGTTGGGTTGAGTTGATCACAGACTTCGACTTAGGAATAACCTACACCCCAGGGAAAGCCAACGTCATGGCTGATGCGCTAAGTCGTAAATCTTATTGTAACAACCTGATGTTACAACAAAGTCAACCGCTTCTCCATGAGGAATTTCGGAAGCTTAACCTTCACATTGTTCCTCAAGGTTTTCTTTCCACCTTGGTGGCAAAACCTACCCTTACAGATCAGATCATCAAAGCACAGAAGGTAGATCCGGGAATCTCCCGCATCAAGAGAAACATCAAGAAAGGAATTGCGAATTGTTTCTCCATTAATGATCAAGGGGTCGTATACTTCGGGAATCGACTAGTGGTTCCCAAAGTGCGAAACCTGAGGCGATTGATCCTTAAGGAAGCTCATGAATCTCCTCTCACCATTCATCCTGGTAGTACTAAGATGTATCAGGACCTACGCCAGAGGTTCTGGTGGACTAGGATGAAGAGAGAAATTGCTCAGTATATTGCTAATTGCGACGTTTGTCGTCGTGTAAAAGCAGAGCATCAACGGCCTGCTGGCACCCTTCAACCCTTAGCCATTCCTGAATGGAAATGGGATAAAATTGGTATGGATTTCATTACCGGTTTTCCCAGGACCAAGAGAGGGAATAATGCTATTTTCGTCGTTGTCGATCGTCTCTCCAAAGTAGCCCATTTCCTACCTGTTCGTGAGAGTATAACCGCTAGTCAGCTGGCAGACTTATACATCTCCCGGATAGTGTCTCTCCATGGTGTTCCTTTGGAAATTAACTCGGATCGAGGAAGTATTTTCACCTCTCGATTTTGGGAAAGTTTCCAAAATGCTATGGGAACCCGTCTCTCCTTTAGCACCGCTTTCCACCCTCAGTTGAGTGGTCAAGTGGAACGCGTCAACCAGATTCTAGAAGACATGCTTCGAGCCTCTGTTATCTCATTCGGAATGGATTGGGAGAAGTGCCTTCCATTTGCTGAATTCGCTTACAACAACAGCTATCAATCTAGCTTGGGTAAAGCCCCTTTTGAAGTTCTCTATGGACGGCGATGTCGAACACCCCTTAACTAGTCAGAAACCGGGGAAAGACAATTCTTTGGCCCGGATATGATTCAGGAAGCAGAAGAACAAGTTCGCATCGTTCGTGAAAAGTTGAAAACAGCCCAATCCCGTCAAAAGAGTCAATATGACCGAAAACATAAGGCTATGACTTTCGAGGTTGACGAGAAGGCTTACCTTCGGGTTACCCCTCTGAAGGGAACCCATCGTTTCGGTATCAAAGGCAAATTGGCTCCTCGTTACATTGGACCTTTTCGCATTCTCGCCAAACGAGGAGAAGTTGCCTACCAATTGGAACTACCACCGCACCTCTCTAGAGTCCACGATGCCTTCCACGTTTCTCAACTCAGGCGTTGCTTCTCGGATCCTATCCGTGGAGTGGACCACGAAACGCTTGATCTCCAAGATAATCTTACATATCGAGAGTACCCCACTCGTATCCTCGATCAGGCCGAGCGTACCACTCGACGTCATAATATCAAGTTTCTCAAAGTACAATGGTCGCACCATTCTGAGGATGAAGCAACTTGGGAAAGGGAGGATCGTCTTCGACTCGAGTATCCCGCCTTCTTCCCGGAGGAACCCAAATCTCGGGACGAGATTCTTTTGAGTGGGGGTGAGTTGTCACATCCTAGTTAGCCATGCATTAGTGTGTTGCATCATGTTTACTCTTTCATCAGAAACCTGAAATGGGGATGACAGAACCCCCAGTCCCCTCTGAAACCAATTAGGGTTTACTAATAACTTTTTCAATGAACCTGAAATGCCCTTCTAAAATGCCCATCATTTTTGTCTTGGTTCAGAACCTCTGCCAAAAGTGGTGCACATTTTCCTAGGCCATCCTAGGGTTTTTGATTTAAATCATAAGTATTTGAATTTGGGCATTTAAAATTATATAAAATATTTAAATGCTCAAATAACTCCAAAATAAAATGTTTCATGTTGGAAATAATCCAACTATGGACCAGGAGTAGTTTGGTGATTTTTGGAGTTGCCTAAGTATTTTATTAAATTCAACAAAGTTGCAGAAGTATTAAAAAACAGAAAACAGAAAGAAAATAGAAAAAAAAGGCTTACCTGGCGCCCAGCACCCGGCCCACCTGCCGGCCCAGCCCAGCACCGCGCCAGCGAGCTGCTTGCCGGCCAGGCAGGCAGGCAGGTGCTCGACGGTGAGCACCGCATGGGTGCCACGCACCTGCTCGCCGCCTCCCTCGCCCGGCTAACGCCGTGAATCGGCCTCCCTCTCTCCCCCGAACCCCCCAGACACCCCCTCTCCTCTCCAGCTCCTCCCCCTCGCACGCCCCAGCCATGGCCGACGCCATCGCCGCCACCCCCTCGTCGTAGCCACGCCCTCCGTCCACCCCACGCTGTGCCACCGTGTCCAGGAGCTCCGCCGCCGTCCACTTCATCGAGCTAGCCGAGCCCCGTGTGCTCGT